>NC_068413.1:24412640-24436839 GCF_023724105.1 Carassius gibelio | reverse complement strand
CTGCTAAATTCTGAAAAAAACAGAGGTGTTAATTGTAGATATGTTATATTATAGTTAGATTATAGTAATGCTTTATTGGGTGGTTGTTCTGCACGCTTCGTAAACAAACTACAGCTAGTCCAAAATGCAGCAGCAAGAGTTCTTACTAGAACCAGGAAGTATGAGCATATTAGCCCGGTCCTGTCAACACTGCACTGCCTCCCTATCAAACATCGTATAGATTTTAAAATATTGCTTATAACTTATAAAGCCCTGAATGATTTTGCACCTCAGTATTTGAATGAGCTCATTTTACATTATACTCCTCTACGTCCGCTACGTTCTCAAATCTCAGGCAATTTGATAATACCTAGAATATCAAAATCAACTGCATGCGGCAGATCCTTTTCCTATTTGGCGCCTAAACTCTGGAATAACCTATCTAGCATTGTTCGGGAGGCAGACACACTCTTGCATTTTAAATCTCTTTAACCTGGCTTACACATAACATACTAATATGCTTTTAATATCCAAATCCGTTAAAGGATTTTTAGGCTGCATTAATTCGGTAAACCGGAACTGGAAACACTTCACATGACACCCGATGTACTTGCTACATCATTAGAATAATGGCATCTACGCTAATATTTGTCTGTTTCTCTCTTATTCCAAGGTCACCGTAGCCACCAGATCCAGTCTGTATCCAGATCAGAGGGTCACTGCAGTCGCCCGGATCCAGTACATATCCAGACCAGATAGTGGATCAGCACCTAGAAAGGACCTTTACTGCCCTGAAAGACAGCCGAGACCAGGACAAATAGAGCCCAGATACAGATCCCCTGTAAAGACCTTGTCTCAGAGGACCACCAGAACAAGACCACAGAAAACAGATGATTCTTCTGCACAATCTGACTTTGACTAGACGAAACCAGTAGTTAAATTCCAGGCTGCAGCAGAGGAGAACTGGCCCACCAACTGAGCCTGGTTTCTCCCAAAGGTTTTTTCTCCATTCTGTCACCGATGGAGTTTTGCTTCCTTGCCGCTGTTGCCTGTGGCTTGCTTAGTTGGGGTCAATTCATCTACAGCGATATCGTTGACTTGATTGCAAATAAATGCACAGACACTATTTAACTGAACAGAGATGGCATCACTGAATTCATTGATGAACTGCCTTTAACTATCATTTTGCATTATTGACACACTGTTTTCCTAATGAATGTTGTTCAGTTGCTTTGACGCAATGTATTTTGTTTAAAGTGCTATATAAATAAAGGTGACTTGACTTTGATGAAAGTAAATTTTGCATTTCCTTTGGATATCAGGGTCCCAGAGTCTAGAGGAAGAGAGGAGAGGCACACAATCAATGTTGTTTGAGGTCCAGTGTAAAGTTTCCACAGTCAGTGATGGTTTGCAGTGCCATGTCATCTGCTGGTGCTGGTCCACTGTGTTTTCTGAGATCCAAGGTCAACACAGCCGTATACCAGGACATTTTAGACTACTTCATGCTTCCTGCTGCTGATCAACTTTATGGAGATGCAGATTTCATTTTCCAACAGGACTTGGCACCGGCACACAGTGCCAAAGCTTCCAGTACCTGGTTTAAGGACCATGGTATCCCTGTTCTCAATTGGCCAGCAAACTCGCCTGACCTTAACCCCATAGAAAATCTATGGAGTATTGGGAAGAGGAAGATGCTATATGCCATTCCCAAGAATGCAGAAGAGCTGAAGGCCACTATCAGAGCAACCTGGGCTCTCATAACACTTGAGCAGTGCCACAGACCGAAGAATTGAGTGCTGTACTTGCTCATACTTTTCATTTGCATACCTTTTAGTAGGCCAAGATTTCTAAAAATCCCTTCTTTGTTTGGTCCTAAGTTATATTCCAATTTTCTGAGAAACTGAATTTGGGATTTTCTTTAGCTGTCAGTTAAAATTATAAAAATTAAACAAAATAAACATTTGAAATATATCAGTCTGTGTGTAATGAATGCATATAATATAAAAATGTCAATTTTTGAATGGAATCATTGAAATACATTTTTGAGGATATTCTAATTATATGAACAGCACCTGTATTATTCTAATGAGTACTGCAACAGCACTAATGCCACTGTATCAAATACACCCACACTATCTTTGTATTCAAGTTATTACTAATATATATGCTACGTACTGTATTAATATTACAAATATTTTCAAATAAAGTATACAATTTCAACCAAAGCAATATATTAATTTATTTTGGTGTGGTGTGAAGGACAGCTAAACAGCTAAAAAAATGTCTTGTCAAGCATAAAGGGGAACTACATCAAATTATTAGTTTACTAATGGTGGCTATTTTGAAAAATTGCTGATAGCCTATAAGTAGCTCTTCTTAAAATCACTCACACCCTCTTTTCGAGGTACTAGACATTTTGTCTGCACTGTGCTGTTTAGCCTTACTTGCAAATGTTCCTGTCAAAAGGCCTAATTTCACAGTACTGACACCACACATGTTCAGGGGTAACTTGTACATTATAATAAAAGCTTTCAAAAGGATGATAAAAGTATCTTTAATTAAAAAAAAAATGGTTGTCATCACATTTATACATTTGAACTTAAAGTATCCATGCAATGTGTTGTACACTGATAAGCTGATCGATTCTTGGCTCTCAGTAAATTCCTGGGATCTATAAAGAAATATCTGATGGTATTTTAACAGTGTAATATTGCTTTACAGATAAATCCCAGGCTACTCTGCAGCTTATAAATATATATGCAATTTAATATATCCTTAATTGGCATGGTAATGTTATCACTTCACGATTAACTCTGAAGCTTGTAAGAGATTGTTTAATAAAAACTTAGACTCAGATGCACAGTGAAATTGAGACACACATTTCCCTGAGGAAGAATTGTAGTCTCATTCATAAAGTGTATCATATAAACCTAGAGATATTCATGAATGTCAGTCAACCCAAATAATTCATCATACATTAATTTCCAGCAATATTGTCGACTTGATTGCACAGATACTATTTCAACTGAACCGAGCTGGATGATGAAATCACTGAATTAAATGATGAACTGCCTTTTTGCATTGTTGTCACACTATTTTTTTATTTTTTTTTATTTTTTTCATTTAATGCAGTTCCGTTGCTTTAACACAAAAGCTATATAAATAAAGGTGACTTGACTTGACTTTGCTAAAGATGTGTCCAGTGCACTTCCCTGTCTATTGTGGAGACAATGGAATGTGTAGTATTTTTACAATCTAGTGCATGTATTTAAAATACCACAAATGCTGTCATTTATACACACATCAAGATTTATCCTCAGAACCTCAGAACAACTTGATGATGTAACAGAAACTATGGACTCTCTCTTTTCTAGCACTTTAAATACAGTTGCTCCATTACGCTTCAGGAACATACTCGCACCGTAAAGAGAGCAGCCCGAAAAATGGAGCGCAGCTGGAGGAAAACAAAACTAGGTATTTTGTATTGCTTGGCGGGAAAGTAGCATATCCTACAGATAAGCATTAAAAACTGCTAGATCTGATTACTTTTCTTCTTTTTTAGAAGAAAACAAACATAACCCCAGGTATTTATTCAATGCAGTGGCTAAATTAACGAAAAATAAAGCCTCAACAAGTGTTGACATTTCCCAACACCACAACAGTAATGACTTTATGAACTACTTTACTTCTAAAATCGATACTATTAGAGATAAAATTGCAATCATTCAGCCATCAGCTACAGTATCACATCAGACAGTGCACTATAGACCCCCTGAGGAACAGTTCCACTCATTCTCTACTATAGGAGAGGAAGAATTGTATAAACTTGTTAAATCATCTAAACCAACAACATGTATGTTAGACCCTATACCATCTAAGCTCCTAAAAGAGGTGCTTCCAGAAGTCATAAGTCCTCTTCTGACTATTATTAATTCCACATTGTCATTAGGAAATGTCCCCAATACCTTCAAACTGGCTGTTATTAAGCCTCTCATAAAAAAACCACAACTTGACCCCAAATAACTTGTTAATTATAGACCAATCTCGAATCTCCCTTTTCTGTCCAAGATACTAGAAAAGGTGGTATCCTCACAATTATATTCCTTCTTAGAGAAAAATGGTATATGTGAGGATTTCCAGTCAGGATTTAGACCGTATCATAGTACTGAGACTGCCCTCCTTAGAGTTACAAATGATCTGCTCTTATCATCTGATCGTGGGTGTATCTCTCTATTAGTTTTATTGGATCTTAGTGCTGCGTTTGACACGATTGACCACAGCATTCTTTTGCATAGACTTGAACACTTTGTTGGCATCAGTGGAAGTGCATTAGCATGGTTTAAATCGTACTTATATGACCGCCATCAGTTCGTAGCAATGAATGAAGATGTATCATATCGATCACAAGTGCAGTATGGAGTACCTCAAGGCTCAGTACTAGGGCCGCTACTCTTCATGCTTTATATGTTACCCTTGGGAGATATCATCAGGAAACATGGTGTTAGCTTTCACTGTTATGCTGATGATACTCAGCTCTATATTTCCTCGCAGCCCGGTGAAACACACCAATTTTAAAAACTAATGGAATGCATAGTCGATATAAAAAATTGGATGACTAATAATTTCTTACTGCTAAATTCAGAAAAAAACAGAGGTGTTAATTATAGGGCCTAAAAACTCTGCTTGTAATAACCTAGATCACTGTCTTAGACTTGATGGTTGCTCTGTCAATTCTTCGTCATCAGTTAGGTGTGCTACTTGATCGCAATTTTTCCTTAGAAATCCACGTTCCTAGCATTTGTAAAACTGAATTTTTCCATCTCAAAAATATATCTAAATTACGGCCTATGCTCTCAATGTCAAATGCAGAAATGTTAATCCATGCATTAATAACTTCAAGGTTAGACTATTGTAATGGTTTATTGGGTTGTTGTTCTGCACGCTTAGTAAACATACTACAGCTAGTCCAAAATGCAGCAGCACGAGTTCTTACTAGAACCAGGAAGTATGACCATATTAGCCCTGTCCTGTCCACACTGCACTGGCTCCCTATCAAACATCGTATAGATTTTAAAATATTGCTTATTACTTATAAAGCCCTGAATGGTTTAGCACCTCAGTATTTGAAAGAGCTCCTTTTACATTATACTCCCCTACGTCCGCTACGTTCTCAAAACTCAGGCAATTTGATAATACCTAGAATATCAAAATCAACTGCGGGCGGCAGATCCTTTTCCTATTTGGCGCCTAAACTCTGGAATAACCTACCTAACATTGTTCGGGAGGCAGACACACTCTTGCAGTTTAAATCTAGATTAAAGACCCATCTCTTTGACCTGCCATACACATAACATACTAATATGCTTTTAATATCCAAATCCGTTAAAGGATTTTTAGGCTGCATTAATAAGGTAAACCGGAACCGGAAACACTTCACATGACACCCTATGTACTTGCTACATCATTAGAAGAATGGCATCTACGCTAATATTTGTCTGTTTCTCTCTTGTTCCGAGGTCACCGTGGCCTCCAGATCAGAGGGTCACTGCAGTCGCTCGGATCCAGTACGTATCCAGACCAGATGGTGGATCAGCACCTAGAAAGGACCTCTACTGCCCAGAAAGACAGCGGAGACCAGGACAACTAGAGCCCCATATACAGATCCCCTGTAAAGACCTTGTCTCAGAGGACCACCAGGGCAAGACCACAGGAAACAGATGATTCTTCTACACAATCTGACTTTGCTGCAGCCTGGAATTGAACTACTGGTTTCGTCTGGTCAGAGGAGAACTGGCCCCCCAACTGAGCCTGGTTTCTCCCAAGGTTTTTTTCTCCATTCTGTCACCGATGGAGTTTCGGTTCCTTGCCGCTGTCGCCTCTGGCTTGCTTAGTTGGGGTCACTTCATCTACAGCGATATCATTGACTTGATTGCAAATAAATGCACAGACACTATTTAAACTGAACAGAGATGACATAACTGAATTCAACGATGAACTGCTTTTAACTATAATTTTGCATTATTGAGACACTGTTTTCCAAATTAATGTTGTTCAGTGCTTTGACGCAATGTAGTTTGTTTAAAGCACTATATAAATAAAGGTGATTAATTGATTATCCAAATTAGACTGCCGTTAAAAAAAAAAAAAAAAAAAAAAAAATTAATTCATTGTAGAAAACTGTATTCATGAGTAATGCCAACTTATTTAATTCAAATCCACTTGAGATAACAACTACATTAATAGCCATTTAGCCTCCTTGTTAGTACGTCCGCCTCCCATGCCGGAAGATCTGGGTTCGAGCCCCGCTCGTCGCAAGTGCGAGGACCGTCAGAGAGGACCCGGGTGAGAGGGGTTACATTTTAATTATTAACTATAGCAACAGCACACATGCACATTCTAACTAACTATCATAGATCACTGCATGCTGGTTATAGCTTTTAATACAAAGCAACTTACTACATCTACTACTAAATCAGCATTCTGTGTCCTAGGTATACCTGTGCATAGTTTTTTTTTTAGCTTTTGGTGACATGTTGATGTTGCCGCAATTCTTCTGGTTTCAGTGTGTCTACATTTTTTGTTTATTTATTTATGTGTTTTTTATTCATCATGTCTTGATTTGATAGTGCTGAGATTAGATCTCTGTGTGGAGCATACTAGCTGTTGTCAGACTCCTTGTGTATATGAAAATCTCACTGGATTATTAAAATGAATGACAAAAGGAATATGTCTAAATGTAAGCTGAGATTTCCAACTGACACATTACAACAAAATACTAAATAACTAGCTGAAAACCATTTTCGAGGGGTGAAAATACTAATGACCTAAAACTTGTGCAGATAGCTGTATATTATGGCAGAATTTTCACTTTAGGGTGAAGTGTTCCTATATGAATCTGGCTATATTAATATCTGCCTACTAAACACATTTTGAAAATGGATTCTTTTTCTTGCAATGCCTGCTATCTCTCCCCAAGGCCTGTCAACACCAGACTCCCAAATGGGGGCTGATGGAAGCAGAGCTGCCAACCCCGTCAGTGGGGTGGTACCTCCAGAGTGTTGTAGGTTACCGCACCTGTTAACATTGCTGCTCACTCTTTGGGGGAAATGTTCACACATCTGCCTGTGTGTGTGATGTGACAACTAGTTACATAGCAACAATCACTGTGGCCTTGATGCATGCTTGCAAAGGGCTTTATTTTATACAGATTTTCCTAGCCTTGAGATAAAGCTCGCTATACCAAATATGTTTGTGAAATAATGCCTTTTACAATGTGAGCAGCTCTTGAGATTCACAAAATGTCACATTGTTACATTTATTAAACTGCAGTTTGTCTTCCTTCTCATAAAAGCATTTACTCTCAAATGTAACATGATCTGCCTGAAGCTTTTCAGCATAGCAAAGACAGCTTCTGCAGAATCTCAAGGAAGACCATGAGGAAGAGTTCCCAGCCTCTATTGAACCACTGAAATGGATTTAATTCAACTACTGGACTCTCCATTGGTCACTGATAAAATTTATTGACCATTTCTGTGTAGGTGTCTTACCATGTGTTGAGTCAGGTAAAGGCAAAATATCAAGTCACTGACCTGGTAACAGCCTCAAATGACTCTGCAAGGACTTATGGCATGGTGATGTGTGGGGTAAATGACAAGTTTGTCCTTTGGCAGTTCTGCAGACACAATAGTCACTGCCCAAATCGTTTGACAATTGTTGTGTGTGTTGTGTGTGTGTGTGTGTGTGTGTGTGTGTGTGTGTGTGTGTGTGTGTGTGTGTGTGTGTGTGTGTGTGTGTGTATATATATATATATATATATATATATATATATATATATATATATATATATATATATATATATATATATATATATATATATATATATAAACAGCAACAAAAACTAAACTAAAAGAAAAAAAAAAAGTATTTAGCAAATGTAAAAAAAAAAAAAAAAAAAAATGTGTAGAGACATGAGGTGACATGTTTGAATGAATCACTACCATTTATGAGATTAACAGCTTAGGCAGAGAATAACATTTTCAGTACGTAATGACTTAAATTTTGCTTTGTTTCTCTCTCTCTCTCTCTCTCTCTCTCAAAAAAAGAAGCTATTATTGTCAGGGTTTTGCACTGTCACTTTTTTTTATGTTTCTTGTGTCTAGTGTCAGCACATGGACTTGTTAGTTATTTTCTCGGCCATGTGCTCTTTTAGCCCCTCCTCCTTTGTTTCCTCTTTACCACACCCTAGTTGGTCTAACTGTGCTCACCTGTCCCTCATGTATTTTCCTCCCTATTTACAGTGCACCCTATATTTTGTTTTTGCTGGTCCATTGTCATTCTCACCCCCTCTGTCTGTGGATGTGGCTGAATATGTGTCCATGTCTCCCTGTCTGGTTGGTCTTGTGCCCTTGTTTTGTCTAGCCCTTGTGATTCTATGTTCTTGTCTTGCTCCTTGTTTTTAGTAATTTGTTTGTTTTTGCCCTTTGCTTTCATTTGTAATATTCATTTAGTTTTCTAGTCTTGATTCTTGGTTTAGTTTGTTCATTCTCTTAAGTTGGTTAAATTGGTAATTTCTTATTTTGTTACTTTACTTTCATTAGCTCATTGGTTTGTATTCTTTTATTTTTATAGGAGCTTTGTCCTGTCTAGTCTT
This sequence comes from Carassius gibelio, assembly GCF_023724105.1. NCBI lineage: Eukaryota > Metazoa > Chordata > Actinopteri > Cypriniformes > Cyprinidae > Carassius > Carassius gibelio. Next base: position 24,428,210 of record NC_068413.1, on the reverse strand, counting down.
GTGTTCGAGTTCCTGGCCTGTCCCCATGTGTCCTGCCCTGGTTCTACCAGCCTGGCATCCGGTCTGTCTCCAGAGTCAGTGGTCAACAAGTTTCTGAGCTTTGCTCTATGGTGCCACTTCACTATCGGCCCAGTCTTGATGCCCCCTCTGTTGCCCAAGTATTCTGCCAGTTGTTTTCTGAAGCCTTCCCAGTGGCCTTCCCCAGCTGTTCCATTTATTGGGTCCCTGTTGTGGTACCTGTTGTGCACTTCACTACCTCTAGGATCAGTCTGTCTTGTCAATGAAACCTTGTTATCTCACTGCAATTGGGTCCTCCCTCCCAGATCCCTGACAATTAGATAATTAATGTAGTCATATAGTCAACTTTTTTTATGTCTGGAGCTTGATTAGCCACCATGAATTGTCATTTAACAGTAGAAAGTACGAGGGTGGGAAAATAATGACCTTAATTTGTATTATTTTTATTGTGGGGTATAATATTATTTTAAATTTCACCTGTAGCTACTGTTATCGCATTTCATGTTAGTGTCAATTTCAAATATTGCACAGAGCTTAACATAAGTTACTTTATAGCTATCACCCATATATATATATATATATATATATATATATATATATATATATATATATATATATATATATAATATAGGAAAAAGGAGGTTAGGTGTTCCTTTTTTCTTTTTGCAAACTAACTGAAAGTGCAAACAGAGCGGAAGGCACATCCTTGTTTACAAATTAATGAATAATTCACAAATAGTTCATCACTTATTTAAAAACTTGTGTTGTACTCAATGTTGTACACAGGAAATGGCAGGATGGGTGCTCGTATAAAGTAGATAAATAAATAAATCCAGTAGATTTTCATTTCAGAAATGCTATTGTGTCAGGTTGGTCGCTATATACAATATATGGATACATGTACTGACTAAACGTATTCAGCTATGTCTACAATCCTTGTTTGTCACACTTATGTTATGCTGCTAGAGTCACGACAAATGAAAATTGCTGTTTTCACAGACAGGTTATGTGGGTAGGAAGGCAAAAAGGGATGTATGAATCTAACATTATTCTAACACAACTGAATCCCTGGACAAGTAATGTGCCTTAGGTCCTGAATACAGCAAAAAAAAATAATAAATAAATAAAATGTTTAGTTCTTCGCGTTTAGTTGAGGTCATCAAATTAGGCTCTTTGAAGTATTTCTACTTTATATATTTATGTATTTTTTTATTGAGTTGTTATTATATATTAGCTTGTAGTCGTATCATCAGCAACTGGATGAATGAAATGGTTGATTTGGGGTTTTTGTTTTTTGCAGGTCTGCTTCAGGGAAGAAACTTAATTCAGTTTAATAAATGTTGAGTTGAACTTGCACAATGAAAGGGTCATGCTGGACTGGTGCTTCTTTAAACATAACCATGAATTTAAATTAAGTAAGTCTAAAGAGACTGTAAATCTAGATAATGACTGCTGACACTGAAAGTGAGATAATTTGTGTTTTTACTTTCCTAGTACTGTACGCACAGTACCAAAAATCCTCCTTTTGAAACAATGTTAATTAAAAACAAGCAGAACACATTTCTGTGCAAATCCTTTGTAAAAATAAACAAATAAATAAAAAAATGGTACATCATAATCAGAATAATCTTTATTGCCAGGTATGTTTTTGCATAAATGAAATTTGTTTTCATGACAGAAGCTTCCGCATTGCAACAAAATGACGGCAACAGAACAAAAACACAGATAATAATAATAAAAAAAAATAATAATAATAATAATAATAATAACATTAGAACAAGGAAACAAGGAATAACAATATACAAATTAACAATTGTATGTGCAGGTATATTACAATAGACAGTTTTTGTATGTACAGGTATAGTATGTGCAAATTTTAAGTGTAGACTAAGTATGTGTGTTTGATAAATAAGTGCATGAGTGTATAAATAGTATTGTGTGTTCCACAGTTATTGCCGAGTGTTCATGAGATAGATTGCCTGAGGGAAGAAACTGTTCCTGTGTCTGAGCGTTCTTGGTGCTCAGAGCTCCGTGGCGTCGATCAGATGGCCACAGTTCAAAGAGGGAGTGTGCTGGATGTGAGGGGTCCAGAGTGATTTTGCTAGCCATGTATGAGTACAGTTCTTGAAGAGAAGGGAGGGTTGTACCAATGATATACTCAGCAGTCCGGACTACCCTCTGTAGTCTTCTGAGGTCAGATTTGGTAGCTGAGCTAATCCAGACAGTTATAGAAGTGAAGAGGATGGATTCCATGATGGCAGAGTAGAACTGTTTCAGCAGCTCCTGTTGTAGGTTGAATTTCCTTAATTGGCGATGGAAGTTCAACCTCTGTCGGGCGTTTTTTACAACGGAGTCAATGTGAGTGTCCCACTTTATGTCCTGAGAAATTGTGGTGCCCAAGGACCTGATTGACTCCACTTCAGTGCTGTTCTGTTTGCTCTGTTGGCTTTAGGAGGATCCAGCAAGGGTCCAGTGATGTCTATCAGGTGGGCCAGCACATGTTTTTCAAAATACTTCATGACCACAGACGTTAGAGCCACAGGCCTGTAGTAATTTAGTCCTGTAATTTTTGATTTCTTTGGCATGGGTATGATGGTGGAGCGTTTGAAGGATGAAGGCAATACGCACAGCTCCAGTGATCCGTTGAAGATCTGTGTGAAGATGGGAGCCAGCTGGTCAGCACAGGATTTCAGACAGGCTGGTGTAACAATCTGGGCCTTTTTTTCCTTTTCTGCTTCTGGAATACCTGGCTCACCTTGACCTTACTGATTTGAGGTGTATGTGTGGGGGAGATGGAGGTTGCAGGAGGTGTGAATGGTTGTGTTCCGGGTGGGTGTGGGGTGTTTTTTTTTTCAAACCTGCAGTAGAACTCATTAAGATCGTCTGCCAGTTGTTGATTCTCCACAGTGATAGGGGATGGTGTCTTGAAGTTTGTGATCTCTTTCAGACTTTTCCACACTGATGCCGAGTTGCTGGAAGTGAACTGAGTCCTTATTTTTCAGAAAAAAATCCTCTTTGCCACTATGATTTCCTTTTCCAGTGTGTATTTGAACTGTTTATACAAGACATTTTCTCCCTGCCTGTAAGCATCTTCTTTGGCCTGATGAAGCTGTCTGAGTTTTGCAATAAACCACAGTTTGTCATTGTTGTAAGTTAGATGAGTCCTGGTAGGAATGCACATATCTTTACAAAAATTATATTATATAGATATATGATGTTACAGTCACTGTGAGCTCCTCCAGATCGTTGGCAGCAGATTTAAAAACACTCCAGTCAGGGAGGTCAAAACAAGCTTGTATATCCTGCTTTGCTTCATTAGTCCATATTTTTACAGTCCTTACTACAGGTTTAGCTGATTTCAGTTACTGCCTGTAGGTCAGTATAAGATGAACCAAACAGTGATATGCATTCTTCATTGTAGTGTAACAGTGATCCAATATTACATCTGTACAGTGATCCTGTTATATCTGTACACCACCTTTTGTTGATGCAATAGCATGTGGTCCACTTTGAACAGCTGAAAGCCCGGCAGATGGAGCGTGCTGTTTGGAATGGGATCATTTAGCAAAGTTTCCATGAAAAACAGAGCAGCAGAGTGTGAGAAATCCTTATTTGCCTGGGAGTGCAGAAGAAGTTTGTCTGTTTTGTTGAGTAGAAAGCGGAGGTTCACCAGGTGGATGCTAGACAACGGCGTTCGAAATCCGTGCTTTCCGAGCTTCACAAGCATGCCGGCTCTCTTCCCCAGTCTGCACATCCTGAAGCTCGTGATCAGTGCAGCTGCTCTGCCAACTGCTATGTCCAGCAAAACATCAGAATATTCAAAAACTGGTAATATATCGGGTGATGTGTAGTGCCGAATGTCCAGCGATTCGTCTCTGGTGAAACTGATTGCAGGAATATAACTAAAGACAGGACGAACTAACAAAAACAACTGCAGAGCACACCACGGAGGCCGCCATCAGCATCGGCGCCATCTTGCATCATAAAAAAATAAATGTTTTTACTTATGTTTCTATGGCCACTTTTGGTCTTTTGGACATTTAGAATGCTAATTCCTTTTAAAACACAACACACGTTTACATACATTATATAAATACAGATGTATGAGGTCATGCTAAACACAGTTTGCTCATAAAATTTAAAGTAGTTATATATGGCACATGATTAGAACCGTGTTCAACACTAAATTATTTACACCACACATTTTTTGTTTCTTTGTTTCAGTCTTTTTTTTCTTTTTTTTCTTTTTTTTCTTTTCTTTTCTTTAGCCTTTTGTTGTGCTGTAGTGAAGCATTAACTGGAAACTTAAAAAAAAAACAAATTCCAAAATATGGAAAAGGCTGTGTGCATCATTTGTGCCAACAGGGTTGTGATGTTCGGGTACAATCTCTAAGGCAAGCTTTCTGAATTATTAAAGCTATTGTCAAGCAGTTTGTGTCTTCCCTGGAGCAGTGTAACATGGCAGTCATTTCGGCCTTCAACATGAGTTCCACATCACTGTTTACTCTGCACAGATAACCAAACATGACATATTTCAAAATGCACAGTGAGAAATTGTGACTATTGCATGCACCAGGGGTCCAGTCATGCTCCTGGAAGCCCAGCATCCTTAAGAATTTCACCTCAACCTGCTCCAACTAACTTCCACAGCCTTTTTTTTGTTTTGTTTTGTTTTGTTTTTTTTTTTATCCTGAAGAGCTTGATTAGCTATTTCATGTGAATTTAATTAGGACTGGAGCTAAACTGCAGGACAGGGACCTTCCAGGAGAATGACTGGACAGCCCTGGACACCTCTTCACTAACAGTATTGTGGAAGCACATTTTGTGAAGGGACTCAGTTATTTGCTTTTGTATTGAATGTCCCTGCAGTGTCCTTTTAAGGCATCTTTTGAGTTATAGTTTTACTTTTAATGACTCCCTTTTCTCCCCCTTTCTGAGACCACCCAAATAAAAATTATGATACAAAAAGCATAGGAGGTAGCCACTGGGTAAAACCTAGTGAGCCTGAATTGTAATTATTAAGCTATTTGGAAGGCTGTGTCTCAGATGTGACATGATAAATGTATCCCAAAATGCTATATTTTAATTTAAATTTTTACAAAAGTTAAATGTATCAGCTCTATTCTGAATATAAAAAAGTTAATAGCATACTGAACATCCTGCCTGTGATATTATACTATTTCCTTGTCAGATGTAGTGAACTATACATAAAGCTAATCCTTAGGATGTCCCAAATGCCCCAAGGAAGAGGTTGTAAAATGATGAATTCACTGTCTGGAAAACACACTCTTGGTCTCCCTGAACTCTCAGAGTGGTGGTCATCCATTTCTGCCTAATAATTAATTAATGAAGAATAATGTGTCACAAGGGAAAAAAATCCACAATACAATACAATACACAAATTTAGCAGAAAATTTCTAATTACCAAAAAAAAAACAAAAAAAAAAAAAAAACGTATTTTTAGAAATTAATAATTTAACATACACAACTATAGATGCAACAGTACACTATACTTGCAATGATGCAATGTTTGTGTATGTGTGTGTGTGTGTGTGTTTTGCTGAGTGAGCACTAGTAAACCCATTAGGTGGCCTTGAAAAGCAGAAGGCATTGATTAACTTGGGTAAATGGATCATTTCCACACTGAGTGTTCCTCTGTTTGACTGCCTCTTCTCATCGGCTCATGCTCATCCCAGGGGAGCTTAAGTACACTGCTTGCACTGAAAAACTGAATGGAATTAAGGATAAAGGACAGTAAAAACTTGCCGCCATTTCATCTCATGAATATTTAATCCCTGAATGACCAGTAAGAACCAGTGAATATGTGGGAAACTAAAAGACACATACACCTACATTTATTCAGTATCTGGTATGGTTTAACAGTGCATTTTCCACATTTTACATCCTATTAACTTATATAGTATAATGTATATATCTATGGCATTCAAGCAACGGAGGGCAGTAGTTCATAATGTTTCTCAAATCGCAGAATAGTGAACAGCAGCTTGAAATACTATTACATATTTTTGGTCAAGCTCAAATAAAACAATCACCAGGGAAACGGTTGTTCTGTACCTTTGAATAATAATAATAATAATAATAATAATAATAATAATAATAATAATAATAATAATAATAATAATAATAATAATATTTTCAAAGAACAAGGTGTATAATCGCAATATATTAGCCACAAAGTGAATAAAATATGATGTGTATGCAATGTACTCCAACATCTTTATTGAGCAGCCTTAGTGACTATTACATTCTGTTCTCTTGACACATGCAGCAGAGACTGTGAAGGCTTGTTAGGGAGCTGAGATCCTATTCAAATCCTGATAAGCATGAGGGAGTCACCTGACGGGATGTTAGCTATGCCGAGAGCTCCCCACTACACCTCCCAGCTCTCAGCTCAGCTCTGGAAGAATAGATCGATGGTCGCCCCCTCCTCTTGTGTGGGATTTCAACTTCCCGCTTAGAGAATACAAACACACAGACACACACACAAACACACACATACACAACGTTACAACACACCGGCAAACACACACATGGTTTGAGGGAAGCTGTTGCCACAGAAACACACACTGATGCGAGCCACAGTCGAGAATGTTTTATCACGCAGAGCAACACTGCAGCCAAAGCCTGGATAACCGATGCTTGCCTGCAGTTTACAAAGCCAGAAATAGATTTCACAGTCCTGATATGTGTGGCGAATTCTGCTGTCATCTCGGAGGAGCAATTTCACCTTGCAGCTAATTTTTTGATTGGTTTGATCTCCTGCATGTAATTTGTTTTTCTATTCATGACACCTTACAAGTAGCAATGCCAAGCTGTCAAAGGTGTTGTATTTCTGATTTGACTCTAATATACAGAATGGATATCTTTTCCTCATCTCTGTGGAACACACATGGGCTGCTGGAGATGGGTGTTGTTGTCATGGTGATGCAAGGCTTGATGAATGGCAGTGCAATCGTGAGCTCTTATTTTTAATTGGTTTGTGAGAGAACCCAGTCTGTCTCTCTCCATCTTCATTCCATGAGCTCCAATTCAATATCAAATGATGAAGCATGTTTTACTCTCAGACAAACTCTCCTTTCTAATAGCGATCAGCTAAACATATGTGAACATTCATGTAGTCATAGCAAATTTAGATCAGCTTGATTGCTATGTCACATTAGTTTTAGAGTCTTCTATTCTTAGTTTCAGGGATAATCCTTTAATTTTGACAATCCAATGTTTACAAAGCAGGAACATAATTTATGACCCATAGGTTAATTTCTTCATGAAAATAAACATCTTCAAGTAGAGCATATGTAATGATTCAGAAGAGACAACATAATGTGACATTAGCCAGTGATACTACTATTCTCTCTCTCTTCTCTCTCTCTCTCTCTCTCTCTCTCTCTCTCTCTCTCTCTCTCTCTCTCTCTCTCTCTTTCTCTCTCTGTAGTGTGACAATCCCAGCTGTTTGAATAAGTTGTTTTCCAACAAGCAGTTCTGAAAAACACTACATTAAGGAAACACTACATTGCTGTTTTGCACATCTAACTGAATGAACTGTAACAATTGACCATGGTAGACATACTCTAACAACTCTCTACCTCAAATAGCAGACTTTTCCAACATGGTGTCTTGACTGTATATTTTAACAACATTTTTTGTACAGTTGAAGCATATTAAAGGTTGCACTGCAAATAGTTTTCGCACCTTACCCATCCACCCACCTTCTTGCTATAAGAATATGCAACATAGTCAAAGGAGTAAGAGGTAAGAGAGAGAATATAATGCAACATTTTTTAAAGGAAAGGAAGGCAAAAATAACAAATATAGGGGAACAAAAAAAAAAGAGAAAAAAATGTGTGAGGTCCTGAAATGCCAGGCAATCATGCACTGTTGCAGCCAACACCTGCACTCAACAATCCAGTACATATTTTTACATGAGACAATAGGTGTTTCTCGATGTCAAGGAATGATCCTTGGAAGCCAGTATTTCGAGAATGCTACGTCATCGACATCTGTCGAAGGACTGTTCCAAAGTCGAGTATCCTCAGAATTTCAACCAAGAACTGAGTCCTTAGTTCGAAAAATATGCCATACACAGGAAAGGATGCATATGCGATCCTTCGCGCTCTTCGCGCTTTCAAATCACTGTTAGCGGAGTCGGAGCGTTAACGGTTTTTATTTATGTTACCAAACATTTGTTATAACTGTAGTAAATATAAGTAAAGTTTAACATTTAAATGCCAGTACAAATTACTACCATATTGATATTGTTTATTATACAAATACAAATGGTTAACTGAACCGGACCTGTTATTTAACAAATGTAAACTTGGTTGCATCATCGGCATTTCTTTTATAAATAACTAGTTAAGTTGTCCAAAGTAATTTATCGATACCATTCAAACGGACCTTTTCACTGACATAATGACGCAATTACGTGCACTTGCTAGCCTGTTCCATTAACGTGTTCTCCGAACGCTAAAGAGGAGTCTCGCCTAGCCTCTGAAGGAAGTGACTTGGAAGGATCAGTCCTGCCAAGGAAGTATCCTTGACATTAAGAAACGCCTAATGTTGAGAGAAACAAGAGATTTGCTTTAGGATAAGATATGGCTTTGTATGAAAGCACAGGAAATGCTTCCCATCACAGCATGAATAAGCTAAGGAAATGGAACTGTGACCATGCAACTTTTATCTCGACATTACCCTCCTATGGGTGTTTTTTGTTGTTGTTGTTGTTGTTGTTGTTTTAGAATGATTTAATGGCCTCAAATTTGTTGCAAAAACATGAATATTATTAATATAATGATATTGTGATACTTTAATAAAAACACATCTCTTTAAGCCAAAGGTTTTCCATTACAATTATGACATGGAAACTGTAGCAATGCATGGATCTCCTTTGTCTGAAATAAAATGAAGAGCCACTATGCTAATCATTCTCCATTTGTTCTCCTGCTTTTATTACAGGATGCCAATCCTAGACATACTGGAGACTTCATCAGCCTCCGTTTGAAGACCAAATATTACACCAACATGGACTTAAAAGACTCACATAATATTATCCTTATATTATTGTTAAAACAGTTACAAACTATCTCAGCTATACTGTATGCTTTGAAATTATCTGCTTTGTGGAATGAGGAATAAATATAGTAATAAGTTCTAGCACACTTCAGTTTCCCAAGCTTGGTTATTGCCACCAGGGGGAATTCTTAATTGCACTTACATACAGTACCAAAAACGGTACTAATTATAAAATTTGAGGCCAGTAATGACTAAACACATTACAATTATTTATTTTTCAAACATTTTTACATGTAACTGTAAAACTGTGATAATTATTACTTTTTCTTAATTTTCTTAACACATAGATGCTTCAGGTCAAATCATTCTCTCAAATGTTGTCTGTGGTCACACCGGATGACTTCCAAATGTTCCATGGATCACTGTTGATTTTAATTGTATTTTCAGGTCATAGTCTAGGCTCTTCCAATGCCTGTGGAGAGGTTGGCTCTGACTACCCCAAGCACCTCTCTGCCCACAGATATGAAAGCAATTTTGCAGGTATTGAGCTGAGAGAGCCACAAGGGTCTCTGAATGAGATGTTGGATGATGGTTTTGGTGTCACAATATCAGTGTTGGGTAAGTTATTTTCAAAAAGTAATTAATTACTATTACTAATTAAATTATCAATATTGTATTTAAATTGCTTTACTAATTACTCCGTCTGAAAAGTCACCTAGTTGCTCAATAAGTAACTTAATTATTCAAATCACTAATTAGGCTACATCTTAAAATCCCTATAAACCTTAATATAAATTAAACTCTTTATTCTTTTAATTTGAGTCAAACAGTTTAGCCCTGTAATAGCCTACTTTAATATTTTTATTTTAAAAAAATGTAGCCTTCTTTGGTTCACAAATAGAAATACTCTGAATAACAACATATCTGAATCACAAAAAAGCTAAAGTTTTATTTCATATAATATTATTTCAGTTTGGCAATAAAAGCACAACTAGTAAAATTTCTACAGGTTTATGTTAAAATAACACTTTAACTAATGTAGGTAAGAATAAATTACATAAATGACCATTTCATTCATAAGATCAACAGAATCGTGTGTGTGTAAGCAAGAACGCAGATTTGAATTTAGCAGATGTGCTGCACTGAACAATCTAATTACACCGGTGTGAATGTATCATATATAAATATTATTAGTCTGTTTTTAGTCTTTTGGAACTGCATTTAAAATCCACTTGGCTCAGAAATCTGAGGGGGAAAATGCCCCCTCACTTTGAATGGACATGATGCCTCTGAAGTTAGTGATGATGATGACCTCGCTTTAGTTTCATTCGGATTACATAATCAGATAATATTCGTTTTTGATTTTAATTCATTAAAAAGTATTGTGAGCCGTGTCCCAGGCACCGATCAGCGTTGCCCTGGCAACAGAGGAGATCCACCTGCACACAATCACCGCGGGCTGATCGGACCCAGCTGAAACCGCTCAGAGGACGACTACAAAAGCTGCATCCGAGAAGACACGGGTGAGAAAGCTCTCCAACAGAAAAGCCAGCTAATGTTGTGTCTCTTATCTTTCCAGAAAGCGAGTGACCGATCAGCCCGCCACCTGAGCACCGGACCCCGATTCCCCTTTGCACTCAGCTGGCCGGCGAACAGGATCAGGCAGCACAGAGGACGAGCACAGGACACTTCTGGCACCTTCACAATCACTGTCACCAATAAATACACCCTCCGGGGCTTCAAACTTTCATTTCAGCCTGCTGTGTGATTCTTCAGCCCGCGACACTGGTGGAGAATGCAGACAACCTGCTGAAGAATCACCGGCATCGCCACTCCATTACTCACCGGTTTGTTTTTTTGTTTTTTCCCTTCTCTGTGTTTCGTCAGGCGGTGACTCCTCCCCCAGCCATGGAAGAACTCCTTAAACACCTGACGGAGATCAGTATTCGACAGCAGCAAATTGTGGAACACATGGCTACTCGGCAGGGAGAGACGGAGCGTGAAGTCGCCGCTCTTCGCTTCGCGACTGCCCAGCGGGTTCCGCTTCCGGATCCCCGCACTCAAGCCACTCAGCTCCTGCCGAAGATGACCGTCCACGATGACGTGGAACATTATCTGGGCATGTTCGAGTCCGTAGCCACTTGGCTGGCTCCGCGAAAGTTGGGCACGGATACTGGCCCCGTTGCTGACGGGGGAACCCCAGCAGGCCTATTTCTCCATGCCAGCGAGCAAAAGAGACTCATACGACGAGCTACGGAAGGAAATCCTGCGACCCAGTTGTTCAGGACATGGGAATATAACAGACGATTACCAGCCCGTGCCCAAGCTGCCGAACTCAACCGCCTCGCCCATCACTGGTTGCTCACCGGGAACCCCAGCGCTACCCAAGTGGCCGAACGCGTCGTCGTGGACCGGTATCTGCATGCCCTGCCATGCCCCCTTCGGCAGGCAGCCGGAATGAGGAACCCGCGGACCGTAGGAGATCTCGTCGAGGCAGTCAAGCTAGCGGAAGCGACGTTACGTCGAGAGGCTGGGGAGCGCCATTTCTCCGGAGGGTGTACCAGGAGCGATGCACGCCAGAGGGCACGCAGCGCACAGCCAGCAGGTCGGCGGTTCCCGGCGTACAGGACGAACCCATGCCAACGGAGCCACCGCCATCACCCGATCGCCCCTGGCTGGGAGGCTGTGCAGTCCATCTGGACCCACCGCGAGGGGCACCCCAGACCGAGGTTTTCATCAATGGCTGTCCGTTTACAGCTCTCTTGGACTCCGGGAGCGCAGTGAGCCTGGTCCAGTCCTCCATATTTCCCCCATGGGTGGGAACCAAAGGCCGCATATCCATCACATGCGGCCACGTTGACACCCAGAGTATACCTACCCGAGTGGTGACCATTTCCACGAAGACCGGTGCCAGGCCCCTGGAAGTGGGCGTGGTCAAGGACTTGCCGGTACCCATGCCATTGGGGAGAGACTGGCCTGGCCTGGAACAGCTACTCACCCGAGTTACATAGCCTGCCAGCCCTGCCGGGTGTAACGAAAACAGGTCAATTTAGCTCAAAGGGAATCATTTAAGATTTTAAAGGGAATTTGAACAGAATCACTGTTTCACGGCTGGTCACTGAGACGCCCTGCGATTCAGTGAACGAGCCGTTTAACATCAAATCTGCGCTGGATACTAATATCCAAACTATAGTGAAACATTGTCAATTAGCACAGTAACAAGATCGGCAGTTTAAGACATTAACTTGTAAGCACAAAACACAAGATACTTCTCTTTTCAATATGAATAAGGCTTTATTAGATAAATCTAAGACATATAAACTAATCTAACACGTAAACGCACGCACTCACACATTCATACAAGTTGCAGGAAGATATAAAGTTAGGGAAAGATGAGTTTAAGAGAATGGAAATATGGAATCCCAAGTTTACAGCAATACGTTAAATTGAATAGACATGAGCAACCATCAATCACTTAATTAACGCTCGCATTGAGTTCCTCAATGGGTTTAAATTATATTAGATACAACAGCACAACAAATATCTGGGGATACTTTGCCTTTGTTTCCTGTGAAAGGGACTCCCGTTGAAAGGGGTATCCTGGTGTCGCTGATTGGCTGGAAGTTCAGTAGTGGCTGAAGTGACGTCTTGGGAAGCCCGTGGTTGTGGGCGTTGGCTGAAGGTGCAGAGTCGTGTGCGCTGGTTGAAGTTGAACGGGCACTCGAGGTCAGGCGTCGGAGACTCGACGTTACAAAACTTAACTCAGAACACGAAACTCTCAAACGGAAAAGAAAAGAAATAAAGTTTGACGAGACAAGGTTGTGTTCCTTCTCATCGTGGTTAAGTAGCAGCAGGCTTGCAGGCCGAAGCACACTGGAACCGCGCTCAAACAGTGATGACTAAACAGCATGGCTAGAGAAGCTAAAGCTAAGTAGCAGAGCTAATAGCTAGAGACTAAAAGCAAGATTTCATGTTGTCCAAAGCATTTAACTGGCCTGTTGGCCACACCTCAAATGTTGTCTTCACCAATCAGATATTGTCTTGGCTCGGGGGTAGCATAAATCATTTGTTTATCTTACCAAGCATGTGGTCCGAATTTTCCTGCTCTTGCAGGGTATAATTTTGGACATGATTCCTTTAACACGAATATGATACATGTGACAGATAAATGATTGTCAGGGCTATTTCAAACAAAGTAGATTCAATCACACACATGCCAGACATGACTATATATCCTTCAGCTATCCCATAGTTATAAAAAAAAAACATACACAATAAGTGATTATAACATGATAGTCAAATGTGTGGGTTACACATAAATGAATATGGAGTGAAGCGATGGACTGATTCATTTATAAGTCTTTTTGAGTTCATTCTGGTCCATATATATGTACAAAAGCAGTTTCTTTGCCATTCTCTTGACAAATACTTCTGTGAAGACAAAATCCCTTCCCCCTTAGGAATTTCCGTCTGGTTCTGCTAGGTGGGGGGAAGTCAATGGAAGTGTTTAACTCATGGGTTTCCATGTGATGTCCAGCGTGGCATTTCAATTACGAACAACAAATTTGACACCAAATTTCTCTTGGAATTGAAATTGTAAATAATTGTTCTAGTGGTGTTAATGTTGAAAGCTGTTGTGTGAACAAGTTGGTTGGTCATCTTGCTTGGTTCTTGTGGCACTAGAACTGATTTATGACTTCCTGAGGAATTCGGCTCGTGTTTCAATGCACACAGCTTTGATAGACTCTTTAATTTGTCTGGTTCGACTGATTTCTGTTACATACCCCCTTTCGATCGGCGAGGTGTTTAGGAGAAGACATCGTTGATCGCTGGAGAAACAAAGGCAGAAGAAGCAGACAAACACAGCAAACAGCAAGACAACACCTCCATGACAGTTACTGTACTGGTGCAGACATCAGGTTATTTAGGTACACGTGGTTAAGTTCAATTAGTCAATGTAGTTTAGCACATTGAGGATAGTTTAGATCGTCTTGGAAATTGTTGTTTTATTTTGATTCATCAATCAAATTTGTGGTTAACTTTGTTTGGTTCTTCTAGGTTGTCTTACTTTACACATTTACCGTTAGTTTTCTAGTAATTTCATTTTCAATTCAATGAATTGACCTATCATGCATGGATCTCTCTGGCTTCCATTCATTTTAGAGTGGCTGGCGGATATTAAGTGTTGCGAGTCAATCCTAATATCAGACCTTCGACCCTTGCAGGGTGTCTAGGAGTTTCACCTACTCAGGAAAGAGGGGAAGGAGAAGGATAGGTAAAAGAAGAACAAAACAAAGCTGCTGTGGGTTTTCCTAGCATGGATTTTCCTAACTTAGTGTCAGGTGTTCTACCTATTGTGAGGATGGCTGCACGTTTCTTCATGGTGGGTATGTGTAACTTTGTTACACTAAAAGTTGGATATTCTACCTGTGGGAAGAATATGTTTGTTGACTGTGTTATCAGTAGATGTGTTTATCTCTGGGTGTAGGTAATGTGTGTGTTACTGATGTAGTGCATGTGTGGTAAGATCTGTTCAAGTCTGTGTTGTCTCCCCCTTTTTCTAGCATGTCACTGAAGACTGTCTCTCTGCATCCTTGGCTTGGATGAGGGCGTGCCCATGGTCTAATGAGGGTCAGTCCAGCAAGGCAGGAAGTTCTTTAGCAGACAGTCAGAGGCAGTTTGGCATGGCTGTGTGAAGCTGGGTTGCAAAACTTTGTCTCCTATGTTGCATTCTTCTTGTGGTGCCTTCTGGCTGTAGCAGACTTTCTGACCTTCTGTGCTCTGGTGGTTGCTGTTGCACAGACAGGGAATGTGGTTTTTGGAGTTGGAGTTAATTTGACAGTTTGTTAGTGACTGTGTTAGGTGTCTGAGGTGATGTCCTTTAGTACCTCAGATTTCTCATCAACAGTTGGCCATGAAAGACTTGTTCGTTCTGGGTCGTTGTTGAACAGGTGCTTGTCATCTCTGATGTGGTGCACAAGGTGATCACCGGCCTTCCATTCTGTCGCTGGTCACAGCGAGCATGACTCAACTTTGTGGTCATATGCATGTAAATTGTCTTGATAGAACTCTCTCAGATGTTTCATGACTTATTCCGTGTCTTCTAATGGTAAGTGGTCATGTTCTTGTGCATACTCAGCACTGTGCATGTCTGAGTGGTGCTGAGGTGGGTTTTGCTGTCGCTTACCCACACGAGTTGCTCTTGGATGAGTCAGGTGATTACCTTTGGATATCTGGTTAGGTTTCCAGATGTTCTTATCCTTTTGGTTTCTCAAGAAGCGTGGCTGGTCCCATGGATTTTTCCAGAAGTTAGGCTGAAAACGGTCGTGGATATGGGTGTCACGCTCTCTGTGCTCTTGATGGGAGACTCTGGTGTTGTGATGCCACTGGGTGTCGTCCAGTGCAAGGCTTGAGTCTTTGTTGACAGAGTTCAAGAGTGTGGAGGTTCTGTTACCTTTCTTTGAGGCCAGCTTCTGTTTGTTACAGGCCTTCTTTGTTAGGTCACGCAACTGTTGGATGGTC